>NW_020837948.1:44588439-44590743 GCF_003676395.1 Aethalodelphis obliquidens | reverse complement strand
TGTATGGGACTCTCTGTGCTTCCTGGACTTGATTAACTATTTCCTTTCCCATATTAGGGAAGTTTTCAACTATAATCTCTTCAAATATTTTCTCAGTCCCTTTCTTTTTCTCTTCTTCTTCTGGAACCCCTATAATTCGAATGTTGGTGCGTTTAATGTTGTCCCAGAGGTCTCTGAGACTGTCCTCAGTTCTTTTCATTCTTTTTTCTTTATTCTGCTCTGCAGTAGTTATTTCCACTATTTTATCTTCCAGGTCACTTATCCGTTCTTCTGCCTCAGTTATTCTGCTATTGATCCCATCTAGAGTACTTTTAATTTCATTTATTGTGTTGTTCATCGTTGCTTGTTTCATCTTTAGTTCTTCTAGGTCCTTGTTAACTGATTCTTGCATTTTGTCCAATCTATTGTCCATTCTATCTCCAAGATTTCGGATCAACCTTACTATCATTATTCTGAATTCTCTTTCAGGTAGACTGCCTATTTCCTCTTCATTTGTTAGGTCTGGTGCATTTTTATCTTGCTCCTTTATCTGCTGTGTGTTTTTCTGTCTTCTCATTTTGCTTATCTTACTGTGTTTGGGGTCTCCTTTTGCAGGCTGCAGGTTTGTAGTTCCTCCTGTTTTTGATGTCTGTCTCCAGTGGCTAAGGTTGGTTCAGTGGGTTGTGTAGGCTTCCTGGTGGAGGGGGCTAGTGCCTGTGTTGTGCTGGATGAGGCTGGATCTTGTCTCTCTAGTGGGCAGGTTCACGTCTGGTGGTGTGTTTGGGGGTGTCTGTGGCCTTATTATGATTTCAGGCAGCCTCTCTGTTAATGGGTGGGGTTGTGTTCCTGTTTTGCTAGTTGTTTGGCATAGGTTTTCCAGCACTGTGGCTTGCTGGTCGTTGAGTGAAGCTGGGTGCTGGTGTTAAGATGGAGGTCTCTGGGAGATTTTCGCCGTTTGATATTATGTGGAGCTGGGAGGTCTCTTGTTGATCAGTGTCCTGAAGTTGGCTGTCCTACCTCAGAGGCAGAGCCCTGCCTCCTGGCTGGAGCACCAAAAGCTTTTCATCCACAGGCTCAGGATAAAAGGGAAAAAAAGTAGAGGGAATTAGTAGAAGTATGAGGAAAGAAAGAAGGAAAGGAGGGTCGGAAGGAAGGAAGAAAGAAAGAAAGAAGCAAAGAAGGAAAGAAGGCAAGAAGGAAAGAAAGGAGGGAGGGAGGGAGGAAGGAAGGAAGGAGGGAAAGAAGGAAAAAAGACAGAAAGAAAGAAGATACAGTAAAAATAAAATAAAGTATAATAAAGTTATTGAATTAAAAAATTCTTATTTAGAAGAAAAAAAAAAAAAAAGGGACGGAAAGAACCTTAGGACAAATGTTGGAAGCAAAGCTATACCGACAAAATCTTACACAGAAGCATACACATACACCCTCACTAAAAGAGGTAAATGGGGAAAAATCCTAAATCTTGCTGTCAGAGACCACCTCCTCAATTTGGGATGATTCGTTGTCTAAAGGAGGGAAGGAAGGACAGAAAGAAAGAAAGAAAGAACGAAGGTAAAGTATAATAAGGTTTTTAAAATTAATTATTAAGAAAAAAAAATTTAAAAAAAAAACATGGACGGATAGAACCCTAGGACAAATGGTGGAAGCAAGACTATACAGACAAGATCTCACACAGAAGCATACACATACACATTCACAAAAAGAGGAAAGGGGAAAAAATCATAGATCTTGCTCCTAAAGTCCACTTCCTTAATTTGGGATGATTGGTTGTCTATTCAGGTATTCCACAGATGCAGGGTACATCAAGTTGATTGTGGAGCTTTAATCCGCTGCTTCTGAGGCTGCTGGGAGAGATTTCCCTTTCTCTTCTTTGTTCTCACAGCTCCCAGGGCTAAGCTTTGGATTTGGCCCTGCCTCTGCGTGTAGATCGCTTGAGGGCGTCCGTCTTTTGCTCAGACAGGATGGGGTTAAAAGAGCCGCTGATTGGGGGTTCTGGCGCACTCAGGCCGGCGGGGACGGAGGGGCACAGAGTGCGGGGCGGGCCTGCGGTGGCAAAGGCCGGCGTGACTTTGCACCAGCCTGAGGCGCGCTGTGCGCTCTCCCGGGGAAGTTGTCCCTGGATCCCGGGAACCCGGCAGTGGCGGGCTGCACAGGCTCCGCGGAAGAGGGGTGTGGAGAGTGACCCGTGCTCGCACACAGGCCCCTCGGTGGCGGCAGCAGCAGCCCTAACTTCTCCCGCCCGCCTCTGGATTCCGCGCTTTCAGCCGCGGCTCGCGCCCGTCTCTGGATTCCGCGCTTTCAGCCGCGGCTCGCGCCCGTCTCTGG
>NW_020837948.1:44578579-44588429 GCF_003676395.1 Aethalodelphis obliquidens | reverse complement strand
CGTCTCTGGATTCCGCGCTTTCAGCCGCGGCTCGCGCCCGTCTCTGGGGTCCGCGCTTTCAGCCGCGGCTCGCGCCCGTCTCTGGGGTTCGCGCTTTTAGCCGCGGCTCGCGCCCGTCTCTGGAGTTCCTTTAAGCAGCGTTCTTAAACCCCTCTCCTCACGCCCCAGGAAACAAAGAGGGAAGGAAAAGTCTCCTGCCTCTTCTGCAGGTGCAGGGTTTTCCCCGGAATCCCTCCCGGCTAGCTGTGGTGCACTAACCCCTTCAGGCTGTGTTCAAGCCGCCAACCCCAGTCCTCTCCCTGCGCTCCGGCCTCCGCTCGCAGCCCCGCCCGCCCCGGCGGGTGAGCAGACAAGCCTCTCGAGCTGGTGAGTGCCGGTCGGCACCGATCCTCTGTGCGGGAATCTCCCCGCTTTGCCCTCCGCACCCGTTGCTGTGCACTCCTCCGCAGCTTCGAAGCTCCCCCCTCCGCCTCCCGCAGTCTCCGCCCGCGAAGGGGCTTCCTAGAGTGTGGAAACTTTTCCTCCTTCACAGCTCCCTCCCACTGGTGCAGGTGCCATCCCTATTCTTTTGTCTCTGTTTTTTCTTTTGCCCTACCCAGGTACATGGGGAGTTTCTTGCCTTTTGGGAGGTCTGAGGTCTTCTGCCAGCCTTCAGTAGGTGTTCTGTAGGAGTTGTTCCACGTGTAGATGTATTTCTGGTGTATCTGTGGGGAGGAAGGTGATCTCCGCGTCTTACTCTTCCGCCATCTTCCGCCTTCCCTCCAAGAAGTGTTTTTTTATTTTAAATGTTTTTTTTATTTTAATGTAATAAAAATGATTTTTTATTTTAAATGTATTCATTTTTAAATCATGGCATTTTTATGTTGATCCAAAGCTGACAAGACTCTAGAAAATGTCAAACTGGGAGCCTGTTGGGCTTAGAAACAGGGTGTTTTTCCACAGGGGCTTCTCCCAGAGGGACTAATCTGATTCTCCATCATCCTTAGTCCCTTAACTTCCTTATTTTACCTCAGACCAATGACACTAAAGTCATGGTAAACACTTCCCTACTGGAAACATTTTGTTTGTTTTGTTTTTTTTATTTTTGGCTGCGTTGGGTCTTCATTGCTGTGCACGGGCTTTCTGTAGTTGTGGCGAGCGGGGACTACTCTTCATTGCAGTACACAGGCTTCTCACTGCAGTGGCTTCTCTTGTTGTGGCACGTGGGCTCAGTAGTTGTGGCACGTGGGCTCTAGAGCGCAGGCTCAGCAGCTGTGGTGCACGGGCTTAGTTGCTCTGTGGCATGTGGGATCCTCCTGGACCAGCACTCGAACCTGTGTCCCCTGCATTGGCAGGCGGATTCCTAACCACTGTGCCACCAGGGAAGCCCAAATTTGGAAAGATTTTGATTTTTTTTTTTCCTCAGAAGAAGATTGAAGGCGTATGACCTTTGTATCACTGCCGCATTTTAAAAGGCCATAGAAAATAAGAATGGGCTCAAAGAGGGTTCAGAGAGCTCTGTGTTGGAATCCTAGCTCTGCAGTCAACTACCTGTGTGATTTTCAGTAAGGAACTCAACCTTTCAGTTTCCTCATTTATCAAATGTTCTTTTTTAAAAATTTTATTTATTTTATTTATTTATTTTTGGCTGCATTGGGTCTTTGTTGCTGCACGCAGGCTTTCTCTAGTTGCGGCGAGCGGGGTATACTATTCCTTGCAGCGTGTGGGCTTCGCATTGCAGTGTCTTCTCTTGTTTGCGGAGCACAGGCTCGAGGAGCGCGGCCTTCAGTAGTTGTGGCATGCAGGCTCAGTAGTTGTGGTGCATGGGCTTAGTTGCTCTGCAGCATGTGGGACCTTCCCGGACCAGGGCTCGAACCCGTGTCCCCTGCATTGGCAGGTGGATTCCTAACCACTGTGCCACCAGGGAAGCCCATCAAATAAGTGTTCTTATTGTAAGTTTTCATGAAGTTTGGAGATGGTCTATGTGAAAATTCTACCACAGTGTCTGGCAGAATTTAAATTCAGTATGTGGTATAAATTATTTGTTGGGTTTGATTTGTTGTTATGTTTAAAAACAGTTTTAACTATTCATAATGTGTTCTGTAACACCTGGGTGTTCACTGCACCATAACTATTGAGTGAGGGAGGTTCGTGCTTGAATGTGTGCCAAGGAGTTTGAAATTTATTCTATAGACAAATATGAACACGTGAAACCTGTGGGACAAAGAAGTCACACGAATAGAGCTGCCCCCATAAGAGGCTGTAGTATGTAAAAGACAACACCCTATGTCTGGGGTCAGAAGTCCAGTTGGGGGACTTCCCTGGTGGTCCAGTGGTAAAGAATCTGCCTTCCAATGCAGGGGATACGGGTTCGATCCCTGGTCAGAGAACTAAGATCCCACATGCCGCGGGGCAATTAAGCCCACGTGCCACAACTACTGAGCTCACGCTTCAACTAGAGCCCACATGCCACAGACTACAGAGCCCACATGCCCTGGAGCTCACACCACAACTACAGAGAGAAAACCCACACGCCACAACTACAAAGAGAAAACCCACACGCCACAACTACAGAGAGAAAACCCGCACGCCACAACTACAGAGGAGCCCACGCACCATAAGGAAGAGCCCGCACAACAAAAGATCCCGCACGCCTCAGCGAAGACCCCGCATGCCTCAACTAGGACCGGACGCAGGCAAACAAAGAAAATTTTTTTTAAAAAATTAAAAAAGAAAAGAAGTCCAGTTGGATATCTTCATTCTGTGACTTCCCTGCTGTGTGACGTGGGCAACTCAGTGAACACCTCTGATCCCCATTCAGTCCCTATGTCTGTAAAACAGGACTAATAATCATGCTTTCCTAATTAAAGCATGTTTGAAATGTTGAGGAAAGGAGAGACTCTAGATGAATGTGAATTATTACTTGTAGTTCCTTTGACATTGCCCGTTCAGTCTACCAAGGGGGAGAGTTAACTGTTATCACAGTTGCTGGATTTTTCGTGAATTTTTGGCTTAAAATTTAAGCATGAAAATACCTTGCAGAAAATCAGGATACTTACTGCCAAATACCTTCCTAGACCATTGAATGAATTACAAAGAGACAAGAAACCTGGGCTGTGTTCCCAGTTCTGCCGTGTTATACTTGTATGTAGAATGTGTCCTTTCTGAGTCTCAGCAAGGGATTAGGATTTGGGTATTGTGCATTTATGTCAACTGGGAGGAAATTGAAAAGGAGGACGAGGTGGATCATACAGATGTGGTGACTCAGGGGAGGCTGTATCTAGAACTTGCTGACATCTTCCAGGGCTCTGGGCTACTGAACAAGCTGGTGACACCCAGTCGCTTGTAAAGCTGCAGCCCACGTTGAACCTTCCAGCCCAGTGTGCTTCGTCCCTCACAGTCTGCTCAGCAGGCTCTTAGTTCAGAACTTCTAGTGTGCTTTGTCTCCATGCTGGGCAGATGCTTATGCATTCCTAGTGGCATTTAGAGCAGGCCAACCTTGAAATCAGAGGAAGTCGGTGCTCATTTGTTCATTAAACCCCACTCTTCCCTGGTGCTAATGCTGGGGTCCTCTCTGTTTCTCTGTAGTTGACCCCATATTGGGCAACTCTGTTACTCACCGAGATCAAGCTGCTATAGGCCTCAGGGCCTCAGTCACCTTCTCTTTATAAAATGGCAATGTGTCACTGGTCCACTTGGAGGTTCTTCTAAGTCAGACAGTTCCTCTGCTTCCCTGGCAGAGAAACATGGGCCCTTTGTCCTTCAAAGGCAGTGTGGCAAACTCAAATGTTACTCACATGTAGGGCCAAACACCATAACTGATTCAAGAGAGCTGATAAAAACAGCGGCATACCAAAAGGTAGTACCTGGTCCATGTTTTGGTGGTGGTTGTTTTATATAATCCAGAAATACAGGCCCAGTGTCGCCTTGTCTTCTGCTTTTTAAAGAGAAACCCCAAATCTGATTTTTTATTTTAAATGTATTCATTTTTAAATCATGGCAACTAACTAAATTTTTGAATATACATTGTCATTGGTAATATGCTAGTTCTTAATTGAGGAAAGAGTTCACAGGTGTTTGTCATGTTTTGCTTCATGACTTACATGTACATTATATATAGAGGTACCCTACAATTTATCATCCATACCAGGACAATTCAAGAGAGTAAAAGGGATATGATTAATAATTTTTTCAGGTATAAACTAGGACTTTTCTTTTCAAATATTGCATCCTCCAGCTCCCTGCTTGAAGGAATAGTGAAAGAAGTATTTGTGAAAGGGTGTGGAAATGGGCCTTGACGGATAGGTAGGAAGACGCTCAGGCTGGATTTACATGGCACTGCAGGACCAGTCAAGAGAAATCACTTTGAGAAAGCTCTCCAATGGGCAAAAGTTGGAATATGTCTATCTGGTGAGGTCCAGCCGGGTTAGGAGTATCTTGAAAGGCAAGGCAGAGGGTTCCAGGCTGACGCAGTTGACAATAGGAACTAATGTTTGTTCTTGAGAAGGCAGTGGAATGCAGAATGGATCAGAGGAACAGAACAGGCAATAAAAATGGAAGAGGAATTTTCAAGAACTAGGATGCAGAGCATAATTTATTAATACACTGAGCAAACATTTACTGAACACTCACAGTGTGCTGGGCACTGTCCTATTAGCTAAGAGACATAATCCAATGGGAGAATCTGAAATTTTAAAAGAGAATCATCATGTTTCCAAGGGTAGCAGAGGGGATACTACCTGAGTTGATAATTTATAGGAAGAGTGGAAGCAGCCAAGCTAAAGCGTTGAGGGGGCAGGGAAAGAGCATCCTAGGCAGAAATGCTTGAATAATAACACGGTGGGGAAAGGGAGTGACCAAGCAGCTCTAGTGAGACATTAGGCTAGAGAGCAGGCAAGAATCAGGTGGATCGTGCCTTGAAGCTGGGCTGAAGACAAGCCCTCCAGAGGTCAGACCGCAGGAGGAGATGCAAAAGAAAGCAGAATAGCTTTGGAAAGGGTCAACAGAGGACTTCCCTGGTGGTGCAGTGGTTAAGAATCCATCTGCCAATGTAGGGGACACGGGTTCGAGCCCTGGTCCACGAAGATCCCACATGCCGCGGAGCAGCTAAACCCATGTGCCACAACTACTGAGCCTGCACTCTAGAGCCCGCGAGCCACGACTACTGAGCCTGCACTCTAGAGCCCGTGAGCCACAACTACTGAGCCCACGTGCCACAACTACTGAAGCCCACACACCTAGAGCCTGTGGTCCACAACAAGAGAAGCCACTGCAATGCGAAGCCCGAGCACCATAAGGAAGAGTAGCCCCCGCTCACCACAACTAGAGGAAGCCTGTGCGCAGCAACGAAGACCCAACGCAACCAAAAATAAACAAATAAATTTATTTTAAAAAGGAAAGAAAGAAAGAGTCAACAGGTCAGTGGATGAGTGGATGAGATGGGCCAGTGCAGTGTCAGAGAAACAAAGCCAGGAAGTGGGGTTTCAGCAGCAGCCTTTAACAGAGAGAGGGTGGGAAGGACAGAGACCCAAAAGAGGGAGGGTTTGGCTAGAAAGAGGTCATTAGTGGGCTCCTGCTTCCATCTCCGAATAGGTTAAGAAGAAGCTAATCCACTATCTTCCCATAGCTACTAACTGCAGAATTGCCTTTCCTACATCTCAGACAGATAGGGAAGTCTCAGCTGCCCAGGCAACTGGTTTTTCACTTCCCTTCCTGTTTGCAGTCTTGTGCCCAGCAGAGGGGGTGGGGCTGGGAACTGTAATCTCTGGTGATTCAGCCAACAGCACACCCTGTGACCACATACCTAGTCCGTGTGTGTGTGTGTGTGTGTGTGTGTGTGTGTGTGTGCATGAGAGAGAGTGTGTGTGTGTGTGTGTTTATGTGTTCCTCTGCACATTACAGAAGAAAACAACAAGGTGTTAGTCTAACATAGTGTCAAGTTTTCTGAATTATTCTGAGTTGTGAAAAAAGTAGTAAACAGTGGAGCGTCCTCAAAACAGAGATTCCAGGCGCTATCTTCAGTTAACAGCTAGCTTTGTGGGATTCTTGTGCGGATCTGTTTTGGCACTGTGTTACATAATTATTTTTATCTTAGGAGCAGATCTGAGTCATTGAGAGCCAGTGTCTTCTGGGCACTGATATGATACCAGGTGTTGTCAATGCACAGTTTTCTTCTTGGATGCCTGCCACACTGAGTCTCAGCTGAAGGACTTACTAGGTTTGGTACATGTAGGGTTGGAGGTTATATGTTTTCTAACAGCAAATCCTACCCCCCTGCTGAAAAATTCTAATAACTTGCCTGATCTTTTTTATTTTAGTAATCCCCCAATTAAGAAATGCTATTCTTTGGAGTAAGTTATACCTGTCAGCCATGTAGAAACAGAAAAAAAGATTGAGAAGCCAAATTCATGTCTTTAGAAATTAATTTGTACTTATAAAAACTACCAAAAGGAATTTAAAATACAGTTTTATAATTGCTAGGTATTAATAATATTTATTCTAAATGTATAGCTCACTTTTTACTAATATAATAGAAGTAAACGTGTGTTGACTTACTGTAACTTGACCGTTAATTTGCTGGACTAATAGTTGGGCGTTTTGTGTTTATTCTTTTTCTATTGCAGGAGCTGGTATCAGTGTCAGTGATAATGAATCTGGTCAAGGCAGCCAGGAGGGAGGCACCTTGACTGACTCCCAGATCGTAGAACTCAGAAGGATCCCCATCGCCGACACCCACCTCTAGCACCTCAGTAACCATTAGAATGAGGGTACTTCCCTGTTTTTATTGGCTCTGTGCTAAAACTTTCTAAGTACATGCAGCCGTATAATAGGACTCTGTGAATTGTACTGGATGACTAACCCAGAGGTGATTGTTGTGTTTGGAATATAAGTTACTTATCTTTGTGCAATCTGAAAATTAACTGCTATAATGAAAGACTGGATTGATTTGTATCAGTTAATAGGATTGGCATGTCAGTTAATAGAATGTACATATTCCAAGAGTATTAGTTGTTTTTTAATGATGCTACATGGCTAACATTGTTTAATAAAAGTAATAACAATCAATAAAAACCATAGAATCCATTTGGCATGACCCAGGCTCATTATTTATGAGGAAATACTGTGCCTGAGCAAAGAAACAAACTCTATCTAGATGATGTCCAGCACCCCATTTCTTCCCGCATTGATACAGGTGATCCAGATTTAAGACTTCACCTTCATTCCTAAAAACTGTAAAATGTATTGTCTGTTGATTTTGTACCTGAGTGTCGACGGAGTACTGTAGTTTACATAGTCTTTCATCAAAAGTATGTATTTCTGCTCATTATAAAATTAGGGATCTGGGGCTTCCCTGGTGGCGCAGTGGTTGAGAGTCCGCCTGCCGATGCTGGGGAAACGGGCTTGTGCCCCGGTCTGGGAAGATCCCACATGCCCCGGAACGGCTGGGCCCGTGAGCCATGGCCGCTGAGCCTGCGCGTCCGGAGCCTGTGCTCTGCAACGGGAGAGGCCACAACAGTGAGAGACCCGCGTACCGCAAAAAAAAAAAAAAAAAAAAAAAAAAGTCATGGAGAAAGGGAGCATAAAACCTCCTGAAAAAGAAAGATCACAAGGTGTTTTAGTTCTAGTCTTCGAGTTTTCATTTTTAAGACTTTGATTTGATCTGCTTCCTCCTACCTGGTACTATCCTTCCCTGGCTGATGTCCCATCTCACTCTACATTGAGAGGAAACCGGATGGCAAAATATTGCTGCTGTTGGAATATGAAGCTTATTTGTTTTAGCACTGCGGCTTCTAGAAATCTTGCCCTTTCCTTCTAATGTTTAAAGAATCATGCTGATCAGTGGCAGGAGTTTCTTTTGATTCTTTATCAAGATGGCGTTTGGGATAACAATAGAAATTCAGTAAGCTGAAGTAAGAAAGGTGTCTGTGATTGGTCATGTTTTTGGCCAGATTTTCCCAAATTCTGACAACACGTAGAAATGAAAATAGCTACTGACAATTGTCTTTGTTAGAGAATTCATTATGGTGTAGTTATAATCCATTTAGGCACTTCAAAAATGCTGATAATAACTTTACCTTAAGTGACAAATAGGAATCGAGGAATCTGCAAAAAAAAGTTATAGTAATTAGGACTCATGGATTCCACACCATGAAATCTCACATTTCTGTAATCATTATCTTAGCCTCAAATTCATTAAAACCTATTAACAATTTTAAAATGCTTATTACCAATTTCAAAATTTTCATGTTAAATTTTTATTTTACAATCAATTCCATCAATTGCTTCTTATTTTGGAAGAGACTACAGTACAATGCTGTAGGTTGAGAGAGACACTAACTTATTTGTTATGTAACGTAAATTCAATCTTATTAGCACCATTTCTAAACTTCCTAAAAAGGATTATAACTCTGCCAATGATGCTGCCTTTGTCTTTTAGGCTGTTTGATTTTGTTGTGCAGCTTCTGTTTCCTACCTAAAAAGTCACTGATCAAAGCTTAATATACGAGGAGATGGAAGTAGGGGAGGACCAACAGGAAGAAGAAAGGAGAGTCATTTTATAATTCATCAAGATCAGTAATGCCACCTTATTTTATAAAAAATAAAGCCATGCTTCACAGTGATGATAGAACACTTGGGTGTTTTAATTATGGTTTTAAGTGAAATGATTAACAGAACAAAATTTTCCCTTAGGCAGATTTTCAAATTTTTTCTTGAAATGACTACTGATTTTCCCCCAAATACTTAGGAATTCAAAAATAAAAGGTCAAAAAGGCTTTCTTAGAACAAACTTGTTCTGTTCTTAATGATTCCTCTGGAACCATAGTCAATGAAATCATCTTGAACATAATAGGGTTTGTTCTAGGACAGACTTGCTGATTTCTCATTCCAAGACAAAGACTGAAAAATCCAAACCAAGAAATATTTCTCCCAAACAAACTCTGCACTGTTTGGATGATCCTCTTCTTAGCTGTACTAAAATGCTTGATGGAGTTATTTTTAACCGGGAACAGAACATTCATTCTGGAAAATGTTCAGATCCCTAATTTCTTTTTTAATTTTTTTTGTTTTTTGTAGTACGTGGGCCTCTCACTGCTGTGGCCTCTCCCGTTGCGGAGCACAGGCTCCGGACGCGCAGGCTCAGCGGCCATGGCTCACGGGCCCAGCCGCTCCGCAGCATGTGGGATCTTCCTGGACCAGGGCACGAACCCGTGTACCCTGCATTGGCAGGCGGACTCTCAACCACTGCGCCACCAGGGAAGCCCCTCTCCATGACATTTTTAAAATAGCTTTATTAAGATAGAATTCACATGCAATACAACTCACCCATTTAAAATGTGCAATTTAGTGGTATTTGATTATATTTCATTATTGGGGGGTTTTACAATTAATTTTTATTGGAGTTAGTTGCTTTACAATGTTGTGTTAGTTTCTGCTGTACAGCAAAGTGAATGAGTTATACGTATACATATATCCCCTCTTTTTTAAAATTTCCTTCCCATTTAGGTCACCACAGAGGATTAAGTAGAGTTCCCTGTGCTCTACAGTAGGTTCTCATATTGGGTTTTTTTAATTGTTGTAAAATATGTGTAACACCAAATTTGCCATTTTTAGCCATCTTTAAATGTAGTTTTTAAATTCAGTGATATTAATTATACTCACAATGTTGTATAATCATTACCTCTATTTCCAAAACATTTTTATCACTCTCAGACAGAAACTGTGTATTCATCCCATCTCTTTGACATTTCCTTCCCTCTGTCAGTAGACACCTAACATTTCTTTGGGAAATGTCTCTGCTTCTGCACTTTTGTAACTGTTTAAAATTTGTTTTTCTTGTTGCTTTAGTTTTTTTCTCAACTTTTTTTTTTTT